>NC_140946.1:126725613-126765613 GCF_014529385.1 Adiantum capillus-veneris
TTTACCACCACATTGCCTAGTGCTCCTGCATGCACAACTCCATTTGCTGCTAATCTGCTCATGCTCGTGCTTTGCACCCGTCCCCTGGCTGCATGCCGACGATAGGCACAAGAAGCACCTCATGCAATGGTGCAAACTACTCAATGCGAGAGAGAGCACCATGCACCTCAACATGAGATTAAAGATTAAAGATTTTCCTCTCTAGTGGGAAACAGTTTGTCCCCCCCTCCTCGGGACTAATTGCTGCCCCCCTCTATCATTCGCTCGAGTCTCGACACGAGAAAAGAGGGGCCATACTCTAATTCCGAGCACATTCAATAATATAATCTTGGAAAATATCTTATCTCGATATCTTTTGTCACCCACTCACTGCCACTAGTAACCTTTTCATGAGTGCCCACTACATCACTAACCATTCAAACATTTTCATCCTTTATTTTAATTTTAAATTACATGAGATTTTTCACTAAGAAAACAGGGAACACATCACTATGGCCTTAGCCCTTTGGGCAGGCCAAAAAGAATACGGTAAGATTCAAGATTTAAAATGTGAGTTTTAGGAAATGAAAACCTTTTGACAATGTAAAGTCAAAATACACATAATAGAAAAAGGTAATTTTAGTGAAGATTAGTTATTTAATAAAAAAATGTTTTTGAAAAAATATTTGGCTTTAATTTTTCAAGAGACTTATTTTAAGACTAATATTGATGTTTTTCATTTAAAAATTTATCAAAGTTTTAAAGAGATTGACCAAACGAAAAACTCTTGCCTATTCATGCGTCGACTTGGGAGAAGGATGTCTCGTGTTCTGTTCATGCATGAAAATAAAGGGATTGTTGTCCACATGAGAGAGAGAGAGAGAGAGAGAGAGAGAGAGAGAGAGAGAGAGAGAGACCATTGCATAGTCTATGTGTGTGTGTGTGTGTGTGTGTGTGAGAGAGAGAGAGAGAGAGAGAGAGAGAGAGAGAGAGAGAGAGAGATCGCCAAGCTCATAGGGATTCCATCTCACCAGGGGATATTTTTAAAAGGTAACTAATATTTTTCATCCGTCGAAAATAAGATAAATGCTTTAGAGCAGGTAAAGTCCCAACAAAAACCAACCCTGACATTGGCACCTCAAATGGGGAGAGACATTTCCCAGTTGACGGGCCTTTTACTAATTGTGGGGTATTTCATTCTTTTAATTTTTAAGAGTGAAAATGTGGGCCCTAAATGCAGGGATTGTTATCCACGTTGTTGAGAGAGAGAGAGAGAGAGAGAGAGAGAGAGAGAGAGAGATTTTATCGTCAAGCTCATAGGGACTCAATCTCACTAGGGGATATTTTTAAAAGGCAGCTAACATTTTTCATCCATTGAAAATGAGATAAATGCCTTAGGGTAGGTAAAATCCCAACAAAAACCAAACCTAACATTGGCACCTCAAATAGGGAGAGACATTTCCCAATTAATGGACCTTTTACCAATTGTGGGGTATTTAATTCTTTTAATTTTTAAGAGTGAACATATGGGCCACAATTAAATGTCTATTTATTCTATGAATTTCGGTAAGCAAGGGTGCCTATCAAAAATCAAAGAGAGAGAGAGAGAGAGAGAGAGAGAGAGAGAGAGAGAGAGAGAGAGAGAGAGAGAGAGAGAGAAATCATAGCCATCTATGCTTTTCTTTAAAGAGATTGAGAAAAAGGAGATCGCTCCCTTGTCCAGATGTCAACTTGGGACCATCTCTTTAGCTACAATGTCAATTTATCAACTACTTTGTCACATTGGCAAGTCATGTGTGTATGCACATATGAGATTACTATCCACCCCAACATATGGGTGTGTGTGTGTGTGTGTGTGTGTGTGTGTGTGAGAGAGAGAGAGAGAGAGAGAGAGAGAGAGAGAGAGAGAGAGAGGTTTGGAGGGGGGGACACAATTGAACTATAGATATTTTGAATGTCATCGTTACTGGATTGGAACAATAGCAAAAGGCCTCGAGATCTATGTGACAAATTTTTGATTCAAGTATATATATATATGTGTGTGTGATTGTATGTGTCACACACACACACACACACACACATACATACATGTGTGTGTGTGTGTAGCTGCTTAAATCTTAACTAATAAGACATAATTGAATTTTTACATTCAAAAGATAGCTGGCCAAGGAATAAATGAACTGATATGTAAAAAAATAACTCAGTATTAGAATTATTTAGGTACAATGATTGTAGGAAAGAGACCCTCTTTCAGTAAAATTAGAAATAGGAGAACTTCCTGGTTCCTCAGTGAGTAATTCATTACAGAAAGGTTGCTTGCCAAAGAAAAGAAATCCATCCAAGATAAGATAGAGTCCTTACTTGCATCCATCCAAACAAAACAACAATTCTGTTAGCCTTGGATGTGGTTTACAGGTATCAATGGACTATATCAGTTGTTATCCATGTCCATCTTATAGATTTTAATTACTTTAGACAAGGTAGTTTATTCATTATGTTAGTAGTTTTTCATATTCCTTTTTAAACTATGGTGGAGTCCATCAAGGGTAACACCAAGAGCCACCGCTTAGTGACTATGTATAAAGAAGCAACTATATACTTACCTTCTTCAATTAGTAGAACCCATGGTATCAAAGGTAAAAAGATGCGAGATCCGATATTTTTTGTTGAACTAGATGTTATAGATGCCTCGTTTTTTTTCACCAACTAATAAGAAAAGATGAGAGTAGTAAAGAGCTTTATCATTTTCTTGCCAGACAGCTTGGAGGCTATACCCAAGCCAAAAAATATCCACTTACCTTCTTTATCCAAAGAGTCATTATCGATTATCTTGACCAATAGTGTTTGGTCATGCGACCATGGCTTATTTCAAAAGTTTTAGAAGAATGTGCTACTACATACTTACCTTCGGAAAAGGATGTCAGGTTATTCCCATATGCAATGTCCGGCATATGAGTTTCAAAATATACTAAGCAACCAGTTAATCATGAAAGACAGAAAGAGAGAGCCCACTGATTTCGCGAACTGTCAGATGGAAAAAAACCAGTAATCACAGCGACAGCAACCTGCTGTTTGTTTTCACCAAGTGGCCCATTGGCCATAATCCCTTGTAGCAACTATTTACACAGTCGGTATACAGTAACAGCCCGCCTTTTGCTTCTTACCCAACAGAAGCCTGAACGGCCATCAATCCAACCTTCATGCTTCATCACCACATACTCACCAACATCTAATGTCATTCATGCACACGCAGAAGTATTGCGCCCTGAGGCCACCCCATAATGTAGACCATGATTATTTTTTATGCACAAGAGGCCCACGGCCCCCCATAGTGTCTAGGCTTTTAGTAGACAAAAAAACCAGTCAAGTTTTGAAAGTTTTTGAAAGTATATGCACCTACAGTGACATAGCCTACAATAAGCCAAAAAGTCGGCCCAACAAGTTCTAGGTCAGGAGCCATTTCTTATGCATATGGCAGGGATGCTCCAATACTTTTTTCACTATATCGAGGCTTTTACGACTATCAGCAACAAGTGTTAATATGCTCAGTTTTTACAAGAAGCCCAAAACAAAGCAAGAGTATGCATACTACTCTACACAATATGCATATTTTTACCAAGCAAGAGGTAGGAAAAACCTTTAGTATGTGTAACAAATGGTGCAGAAAAACAGTAAACTCAGCAGAGGAGGGATTGAACACCTGAGTCACCTCTGAGGAGAGCTCCATTCTCCTTGGTAGTAGCAAGCAGACAGGAAGTGTTTCACAAAATGACTCAACACACCCAATATAGCTAAGTGAGGGGCAGAGATGCGCCTTCACCTGTTTTTATAGCAGGCGAAGGCAAGCCTTTCCTTTGTGCAGTGTCACGGACTCGAGAGAGGAAGGCCACGCTTCACCATGAGTAGGAGATACAGCATCGAGTACCCCACCTATAGTTTTCAATGGAGATCGACAGATTGGGGGGGGGGGGATGAGGGACGCCTTCGCTAATGCCTGAGGGCAGTAGCCATTGATCACGCTTGACAGAGCATCATTACTTAGTAAAGGGCTTGGCCCCCGGTAGTAATCAATAAAAGTTTTTTTGACATACTATGGTCCAGGCAACAGGAGTCTTAAAAAGGAGGGGGGAGGGGGGGGGGGAGGGGGGTTTTTTTTGCGAGTTTTTCTTCATATGCACAGTATACAAGTGTGTGTGTGTGTGTGTGTGTGTGTGTGTATAAGAGAGAGAGAGAGAGAGAGAGAGAGAGAGAGAGAGAGAGAGAGAGAGAGAGAGAGAGAATTGGACACCATAAGAACAACGATAATTTCTCTCAAATATCTATCTATAGGGTCTTGAACTCATGCACACATTTGTGTGTGTGTGTGTGTGTGTGTGTGTGTGTGTGTGAGAGAGAGAGAGAGAGAGAGAGAGAGAGAGAGAGAGAGAGAGAGAGAGAGAGAGAGAGAGAGAGATCTCAACTTATGTGTGCTACCTATGTATCATTCCACTTTTATCATATGCTTCAAATCTTTAATATAAGTTGGGATTCTGTCTATGATGTTAAAATATTCTATAACCTTTTTCATTGACATTAAAAGTTCCCTAAACTCTTGACATGTCCACACATAACCGTCCCCTTCTATTATCACATAGTGCCCAATGAGAGAGGATGCTCGCAACCGAGCATATTAACAAAGAGCGATGGGCTTGTGTGTGTCTCCCTTGACTAGGTGATGTGCCTCTCTCTCTCTCTCTCTCTCTCTCTCTCTCTCTCTCTCTGTGTGTGTGTGTGTGTGTGTGTGTGTGTGTGTGCCCAAGCCCTCAAGACACATGCTCTTGTAGCCAAATCGCCCTTCATTTTGTTGATGTATTCACAATGCACATTTCCTCCCCATTAAGATAGAGAGAAAAATTACTAATAAAAAAAGAAATTTTAGAGAATTTTTTACTATTTTTAGCCGCGTTACTTTTCATGTTAACCTGATTTGAGGTCGGCTAACCTAAACTCTCAATTACTAGGCTTAAGCAAACCTTATCCAAACACTGTTGGCAAGGAGTCCTCCTATTGCATAGCTTGAGAGAGAGAGAGCATTTAACATCACTGTAATAAACAATTGAGCAGAAAATAGTATCTAATGAGTTCTAAGAGGGGGGAGAGAGAGAGAGAGAGAGAGAGAGAGAGAGAGAGAGATTAAAAGAGAGAGAAGAAGAAGAAGTACACAAGAGACCTAAAAAATATGACTGATGAGTTTTGATTTTTAAACGCAAGTGCTTACATGTTTGCATACTTTCTCAAGGAGGAGAGGAGGTTGGGAGTTTAGTATTATTGTATTAACAATCACATTGACCATAAAGTTGAGAGAGAGAGAGAGAGAGAGAGAGAGAGAGAGAGAGAGAGAGAGAGAGAGAGAGAGAGTGATTGTCCTTTAAGGTTAGATTTACCTATGGGACCAAATACAACATGTAGCATGCATAAAGGCTATGGATATAATGGTGACAATTGACAAAATGAATCCATGAAGTTTTCGCGAGAGAAAGAAATGTAGGCCGTGGACTGGCAGGCTAAAATGTAAGAAAATCAAGTTTGATGTGATCAAAAGTTGAGAACTTAAGTGGGATATGATTCTCATGCTCTTAAGTTCTTAAGGGGCATAACGTTGTCAGTTTGTGACACGTACATAGTGGGAACGCATGCTACAAGAGTTATCTTGTAATTTTTTAGATACATAATTATCTTTCCTATAATGTACATATGCATATTTAAGTATAATAATAAGCCTTCTATCTCATCCTATTATTTTTCTAAAGGGTAACCTATTCTTACTTTACCATCAGAAAATACTATGGGAAAAGCATCAATAGCTCCGCCTCTTTAACTTGGGGCAAAAAGCATTGATTCTTTATTTCTACTATCTCATTATCATCTCACACCCTAGCTAGATCCTATATCTAGGGTAAACTCCAATATATATATATTCTATGTATTTTTTATATATTTCTTTTTAAATAGCTACTAGGAGGGAATCATATCCTAGTGGGACACTAGGTGGCATGATTTCAAAGATACACTTATTTTAATGCATTATTGCAAGCATGATTACAAAACTTTGTCAAGGAGCAATGTCATGCTTTCATATGGCATGAGGTGTTCTTTGGAATCAAATGAAAGTCTAGGCTAAGGGGACCACATGAAGACTTTTGCTGCCAGAAATGGACCCTATTTTGATGAATTTTTTACACAAGGTTACAATTCGAATTGGAAAACAATTTTAAAATGAAAATCGTAGCTAATGAGCTG
Source organism: Adiantum capillus-veneris (assembly GCF_014529385.1). NCBI lineage: Eukaryota > Viridiplantae > Streptophyta > Polypodiopsida > Polypodiales > Pteridaceae > Adiantum > Adiantum capillus-veneris. The sequence goes on from NC_140946.1 coordinate 126,731,872, forward strand.
AATTTTCTGTCCCTATTTTTACTTTTTTATTTGGAGCTACGGTTGAGGAGATATAATCAAAATACTGGACCCCAATCTGCCCACATCATGCAGGGACAGCTCATTTCCAACTTTTTCAATTCCTGTTCACACTGGCTCCTCTCTTCTTGTGTAAACCCTTGGGGTTCCCTTCACCTATAAAAGGGGACCTCTTCTTCCTTGAAAAAAAAAACGAAGCATTCAAGCCATTGATGAGAGGAATTCTTGAGGGAGTGAGTAGTAATGCCTAATTGTACTTAGCCATTAACATAAGCCCAAGCCTACACTTTCTCCTAGAGGAAGACTAGCCATTCTTGTACGCTATCCTTGGAAGATCAACTCTAATCAAAGAAGGTGTTGGACTTGGCGTATCAATCAACATTGAATTATCCCCTCTTCTTCTCTCTCCATCACTAATGGTGCCAAAGGGTTTGTCAAGTAAGATGTGTTCTACATTGATGTTTTCTTGATTTCTTGTTGTTTTCTTTTTCATCTCTAATCCGACATATATATATATATATATATATATATATATATATATATATATATATATATGTATCTAATCTCATCTCCTTAACCAAACCTATCTCTCTCATTCTTAGTAATTCATCCTCTCTGCAAATTCTAGGTTCTCTTTTCTACAGGTACATCTCTCCCCGCAGTATCCTTATTGCCTACGGGCAAGAATAGGGCTTGGGAGGGAAACTTCTTATCTCTTCACTTCTCTCATATCTACATTTCTCACATACTATCCTAGATGAATAACCCACATGATGATCATTTCTATCGCTTTCACTCTGTACGATCTATTAGAATTAACGTATGGATTAGCCGTAAAATACACTTTCAACAACGTATAGTGTTTCTCTTCGGCCCTGAAAGGCTCAATGAAATACTTCTATCACCGGATCCCATCATACTACCTCTCATAGACTATAAATTTTCTTTTGACGTAAGCGTAGTTATCTTGCTATGAACCAAGAGGATTTGTACACACAATTAATCCCAATCACTAGACAAAATATATATATTATTGTAAGCACAAAACTACAATTCCGAAGAACAATTCGTAGCCTATTTGGTCAGTCAAGATTGAATACCATTAACTCATCTATTAACCCTTTCATATTACCCATGATACGATATGACCATAGCCTTGATGTTTTCATTTTCGTATTGTTTTGACATTCTCTTTTGTGTTCTTTCTTTGTGTGTGTGAGTGCAAGAGAGAAAGAGTGAGTCTTCTTTGATTGCACTTCTTTCCAAACCCTAATCTTCATGGCATCTATGGTTTAACTCCTTCATATAGTTTTTGTTGAGTTCTCTCACAAAGTCTCACAGCCATAAGCCCGGTGCTTTCCTAGCAAGACCGCAAATTTCTCGACATATTTTTGGTGAACCCAATGCGAAACTGCCAGGGTGAGATTTTGTGGGTAACCATGGGTGATCATGTTGAGCAACAGGGTATGCATTTTGACCCAGCAACAATGCAAATGTTTCAAGCATTTGCAATGTTCATGCAACAACAACATGCCACTGAAAGAAGGGAGATTTCAGCAACGAAGGCCATACAAGCAGTCGTCAATAGAATGAATCAGTTCAATGGCAAAGATGTAACCAAGTACTTACACGAGTATGTGAAGGAGATGGAGCTGCATTGCGTGTCAGAAGGTGAGATGATTCAAAGCTTTGAGCTAGTTGTTGCTCCAGAAATTAGAGAGCATGTTAGGGTAATTAAAGATGGGCATGGGAGAAATTGGGAAGAACTCAAAGTAGCTTTAAAGGAGGAATTTTTCATGGAGGACTCTGAGAGAGTGACCAAAAGGACATTCTTAGAATGGGTAGTCAAGCCAAAGCAAGGACTATCAATAATAGAGCTACTTAGGGAATTTGAGCGGCGCTATGCACAACTCACAAGGACAGAAAGGGCCACACTAGATGCAGAGAAGACATATCTTTTCTTACAAGCTGCAGGTAAAGAGTTTCAAGAAAATTTGGATCTTCTTCTTGAAGATAAAGATGTTGAGCAAGGACTAAAGACCGACTGGAATGAGGTTGAAGGTGCTGTCTCACTGCTTGCCAAACGACAAAGAAGAAGGGACAAGATGGTAGTAAACACTACAAGTCCTTCCACCTCAACTTCTGACAAAATGGTAAAGCCTACTTTTATTGCTCCTAAGTTTGATGAGTCCATGCTAGATGAGCTTGTGAAGGGAATGCGTGACTTGAAGGTGAAGTTTGCAAAGCTTGAAGAAAAAGGCCAACCATCAGGGCCACTTCCTAGGCAAAGACAACAGCCCAAAGAAGGGTTTGTTAATAGATGTATTTGGTGTGATAGTACAGACCATGTAAGAAGGGATTGTGATGATTTAGTGATGCTTTGTCAAAATATGTTGTCTTTTTTAAGGATGGTAAAATCCACTTAAGAGAGACAGGTCTACCCTTGAGAACTAACTTTGGGAACGGGGGAATGCAAACCTTAGTTGAAGATATGGCAACTAACCTTGCCAGCTCTTCAGTTGAGGCAGCTACTTATGGAGTAAAAATTGATCATTTTTGTGATGAAGAGGTGATTGACCATCATGGTCAAATTTCGCCAAATGTCATGCAATTAGCTAAAAAGGTAAAGCTTAAAAAAGAGATTCTACATGAAGCAGGTGATTGCATACGTCTAGAAACAGGATGGAATGATCCAGTGGACTCATTGTCAGTGCATGCCTGCATTACAAAATGCCAACAAAATGAGGCAATTGTAGAAGAGAAGCGTAGACGTGAGAATGCTGATGAAGGACCATCAAAAAGAGCTTCTATAAGTGGGGGAGGAAGCGACTCAATGCCTTCTCAAACACCCTCAACAAAAGGAGCATCTCCACCTGAAGTACTCATGGAGGAGTCTACAATAGGAAAGAAGAAAGAGCCAACAAAAGGAATGACAGATGCAGATTCTCTGCATGAGGATTAGGGTTCTGCAGATGAAGCTATGAATCTTCAAGATTCACAAATCAAAGATAGAAAAGTGTTTGGTTATGCTATACAGGTTGAAGTGACATTAGAGGATAGAGTAGAAGAGCAAGAAACCTCTTCGGATATGGTCTGTGATTGGGGTGATATTTCTTATCTGTGTGAAGATGCAAATAAAGATGCTTGCCATAAAGTGCCTACTATATAGGGTTCTAAGAAATTCGGTTGCATGTAGGTATGCAAACAATATCTGAGGCATAAAAGGGATTTAGGTCTTGTGTCACAGGGTATAAATTGCAAGCAGGTTTGTGAGCATCTATCTGCTATGGATATGAAGGGTATACATGGTGATGCCTTGAAGCAAGAAGAGGATGCTGGCTCTATGCTGACACCAGAGTCATGTAATGAAGAAGTGTTCTCCCTATATAAGTGGAGACATGATTCAGTTGAAGATAATTTAGCGATGGGTCAAAAAAGAAGAAGGGGTGAAGATATTGTGTCAGAGACTAACTCCAAGGCGGTTTTTGAGCAGTCGGTTACAAGTGACCGGGAGCATACCTACCAGGATGATTTGGAGAGGGAATTAAACACCATATTTGAGAGGTATGCAAAGTTTTATGATGTAAAGCTGGAGAGGTATTTGGTAAAAGGTGAGAGAATTGATGAGAGGTTTACCATGCATATTTTTGAGGTTTCTCTCGATGTTGAGAAAGGCTATCTAGAGGATTCTTTTGAGAATGAAGATGCAGATTCAGACTTCTATGCGAAAGAGGTACATATGGATTTAGAGGTTGGTGAGAAGGTTAAAGTGCAGTTTCAAAAATCTTTCAAGTATATTATCGGAAGCCTGGAAGTGTTTTTTGAAGAGGAGGATGAGGAACTTATGTCTCTACTTCATGAAGATTTTGCCCATAATGGAGATTTGTTACAAATGTTTTGTAGACAGATGTATATAACAATTTCTTCTGATCCGAGAGGAATTAAAAGATGCGGAGAATCTCAATGCTTAGTACAATACAAGTTTTGAGTTACCCATATGATCGTGGAGGAGGTCATGGGATGACAGGGGATACAATTTCTTTTACAAGTTACCATGAGGTTGGCACATGCCGGAGGATGTGCACGTTCAGAGGAGGTGGATGTCCTTGGGTTCCTCAACTTCGTCTTCAATGTTGAGGATTGAAATCATTTGGATGGGAATTATGTCGTAGCCATCCTCATTGCAAAATTGAGTAGGCATAGATGTATTCACACAGACATCCATTGTCGCTAAAATTTGACTCCACTTGAATGGCTCAAACAAATGCTCAGGAAATGATTCAGGTACATAGGCTTTGTGTGTGCAGTTCCTTTCTAGGTACATTCTTTTCGTCTTAAGCTTCCATTTTCTGAAGCTCCACATATCCAAATAGGAGTGTCTTTGTTTAGCCAGGATGGGAGTTTAGTTTCAGCCGAAGAGACTGAATCAAATTCTTGGATGGGTGTTTTCAAGACATCTCTATAAATGTGATCTTATGTATTTTTCTTATATTTCTTTTGAAATAGCTACTAGGAAGGAATCATATCCTAGTGGGACACTAGGTGGCATGATTTCAAAGATACACTTATTTTAATGCATTATTGCAAGCATGATTACAAAACTTTGTCAAGGAGCAATGTCATGCTTTCATATGGCATGAGGTGTTCTTTGGAATCAAATGAAAGTATAGGCTAAGGGGACCACATGAAGACTTTTGCTGCCAGAAATGGACCCTATTTTGATGAATTTTTTATACAAGGTTACAATTCGAATTGGAAAACAATTTTAAAATGAAAATCGTAGCTAATGAGCTGAATTTTCTGTCCCTATTTTTACTTTTTTATTTGGAGCTACGGTTGAGGAGATATAATCAAAATACTGGACCCCAATCTGCCCACATCATGCAGGGACAGCTCATTTCCAACTTTTTCAATTCCTGTTCACACTGGCTCCTCACTTCTTGTGTAAACCCTTGGGGGTTCCCTTCACCTATAAAAGGGGACCTCTTCTTCCTTGAAAAAAAAAAACGAAGCATTCAAGCCATTGATGAGAGGAATTCTTGAGGGAGTGAGTAGTAATGCCTAATTGTACTTAGCCATTAACATAAGCCCAAGCCTACACTTTCTCCTAGAGGAAGACTAACCATTCTTGTACGCTATCCTTGGAAGATCAACTCTAATCAAAGAAGGTGTTGGACTTGGCGTATCAATCAACGTTGAATTATCCCCTCTTCTTCTCTCTCCATCAATAATGGTGCCAAAGGGTTTGTCAAGTAAGATGTGTTCTACATTGATGTTTTCTTGATTTCTTGTTGTTTTCTTTTTCATCTCTAATCCGACATATATATATATATATATATATATATATATATATATATATATATATATATATATATGTATCTAATCTCATCTCCTTAACCAAACCTATCTCTCTCATTCTTAGTAATTCATCCTCTCTGCAAATTCTAGGTTCTCTTTTCTACAGGTACATCTCTCCCCGCAGTATCCTTATTGCCTACGGGCAAGAATAGGGCTTGGGAGGGAAACTTCTTATCTCTTCACTTCTCTCATATCTACATTTCTCACATACTATCCTAGATGAATAACCCACATGATGATCATTTCTATCGCTTTCACTCTGTACGATCTATTAGAATTAACGTATGGATTAGCCGTAAAATACACTTTCAACAACGTATAGTGTTTCTCTTCGGCCCTGAAAGGCTCAATGAAATACTTCTATCACCGGATCCCATCATACTACCTCTCATAGACTATAAATTTTCTTTTGACGTAAGCGTAGTTATCTTGCTATGAACCAAGAGGATTTGTACACACAATTAATCCCTATCACTAGACAAAATATATATATTATGGTAAGCACAAAACTACAATTCCAAAGAACAATTCGTAGCCTATTTGGTCAGTCAAGATTGAATGCCATTAATTCATCTATTAACCCTTTCATATTACCCATGATACGATATGACCATAGCCTTGATGTTTTCATTTTCGTATTGTTTTGACATTCTCTTTTGTGTTCTTTCTTTGTGTGTGTGAGTGCAAGAGAGAAAGAGTGAGTCTTCTTTGATTGCACTTCTTTCCAAACCCTAGTCTTCATGGCATCTATGGTTTAACTCCTTCATATAGTTTTTGTTGAGTTCTCTCACAAACTCTCACAGCCATAAGCCCGGTGCTTTCCTGGCAAGACCGCAAATTTCTCGACAATGTGTATACATAAAGAGCTCTCCTACACTACCTCAATGTCCGATCTCACATTTAAGGGAATAGGAGCTAAGCCAAATGGTTGGTGTTGTGTAGATTGTGCGTAATGAAATAGGCTCAACCATGTATATGGTTGAACACAGTCTGCTCTCTCAAAGAGGAACACGCTTTTGTAATTTTGGAAGAGAGGGAGAGAGATATTAATGGCATGCATGATTTTAGGTCACAGCCTCAATTTTGCACGTCGATGTCCTTCAGATTAGCATAATGGGTGGAAAAAAATCTTGCAAAAATAAACAATTGAGCAACCTTGTTTTGCTTTCATTTCTATCACATTTTAAGTTGAATATGGCATGAAAGTGTACATGAAAAAATAGTGTGCACCTTATTGTAGTAAGCTACCTATGCATTGTTATGATTAGGTGACGATGTACACTGTTACCATGCTTGGGCACAAAACATAGATAGAGATGCAAACGAGGCAATTAGAGAGCAACATAGATGGAATGGTCAATCAAATTCTTGATATTAAAAGAAAGCCAACTCATCTCTTTGAAACTTGAAGCTCTCGTGGGGTATATTGGAAACTATGAGCTGTAATCTTTTCACAACTCCACTCTTAGACATGAAAAGTTTTATGATAACATAGTGAAGCATTTTTGGGCCTTCATATTTTAAAACTTGATGACTTACCCAATTTGTACTTTTGGACTTGGTGGAAAATAAGAGAGTGGAGTAGATACATTGAATCGAATTGTGTTTCCATTGTTGAAACCGATTCTAAAACCCACTCCATCTTTTCACACCATGCTAACTTATGTGATCTGCATAATCAAGCTTGGTAGCATTGCTAGACAAAGATAGACTAAAAGGAGGACTCTCTCTCTCTCTCTCTCTCTCTCTTTCTCTCTCTCTCTCTATCAATAGAAGTAGAGCACTCCTAAGTTTTTTGAGCAAGGGCTAGCACCTCATAAAAAATCTCGTGAAAAATAATGTCTATGAGAAGCTCCCAAGCTTGGTATCAAAGAATAATTTGCGGCATTTTACATATATTCATGTTTGTTAGAATCTATCAAGAGATCGCATCATGCATCACTTTTGGAAATGCGAGAGACTATACATGTAGAGACAGAGTATTGATAGTGTTCCACTTGGAATAGAAGATAGCCATATGAGAATAGAGGTGATATTTGTGGTATTTTACATATATTCACGTTTGTTAGAATCTATCAAGAGATTGCGTCATGATTTACTTTTAGAAATGCGATAGATTATACATGTAGGAAGAGACTATTGATAGTGTTCCACTTGAAAGAGAAGATAGCCCTTTGAGAACAGAGGTGTTGTTTCTTTGACCGCAGCAACGCGCGCATCACATACTAGTTACATTTAAAAAGGCTTGTTAGTTCTTACATTCTGCAAAGGCTATCATTTTTTACAATATTACCTTTTACTTTTGCATTTTAGATTAGATGTTTTGTAAGGTGTTTTTTGAAATGAACCAGGGAATGACATGTGGACACCCTCTCCTTCCTTGAAGATTTTAAGTTGCATTGTAAAGAGTATAGATGTGTGTGTGTGTGTGTGTGTATACATATATGTATATGTATGTATATATGTATATATATATGTGTGTGTGTATAAGTGTGTGTATGTATCTATAGAATTTACTAGAATTATGCGAGGTGAAGCTTCACTTTAACATTCTAAAACAATAAAATGCAAAAAAAAAGTCAAGACATGCCAGGATGTGAGATGAAAGGTGAAATAAAAGGATCCATTTACTAATTTAAAATTAAAATAACATTTAGGGTATTTTTGAATCATCATTGAAAACATTGAAAATGTGGTTAACTCAACTCTCCTATGAAGCTTTTTTTAAAAAGCCAGAAAAGTGAGACAACTATTCATGATAACGAAAAGCAATGCAAAACAATCTGCTTTTTTGGTCCAAAATCAAACAGACAGGAAAAAGTGAGAAAACTATTCATGATAATGAAAAACGGTTAAGTGGAACCCATCAATCCTTTTGAAATTTAGACTACCTTGGGCCCATGGATACCAAGGCTTGTTTTAGGAAGCCAATTAGATGAAATTTCCAAACTGTGTATGTACTATTTTAATTGGAGGATTCGAAGGGTCCGTAATATATTGTGATATCACGTGCTACCCAGCCTGTGACTATGGCAGATATTATTCGTAGGATCTGATGGGTCACAGGATCTCTGCCCCTCGTTCAAAAATAAGAGTTATAATAAGTAGCATTAAAATGGACGGTAGCGCAGCAGCATCTCTTCTATTGGAAGGTCCGATGATGGTACCAAGTCACGGTGTTCGATTCCACAGAGGCGCCTTCAGAATCTGATGGTTGATACGTCCAAAACCCAAAGAATATTGGTGCCCGAAATCCCAAATAAAAAAATAATGCGACTTCTATTATTATCTATGTGTATATATATTGTGGTGTGTGGGTCTCGTAGGTGTGTCCGACCACCTAGTGTGAGAGGACACTAGTAGGTTCTTGGCATATGTAACCAACTCTCTTCTCCCTATAAAAGAGGTTGCCTAGTGTGGGAGGAGAGTAGTAGGTTCTTGGCATATGTAACCAACTCTCTTCTCCCTATAAAAGAGGCTGCCAACTCGTAGAGAGGCAAGCTAGTTTGGAGCACATCTCTCTCTCTTCTTGTGCACACCACATTGGTGGAGTTGACGGGAAAATACAGAGGTAGTTAGAGTCTTCTTGATCTTGGAGCTTCTTGCTTCATTCAGTGATGGCGTACTCCATAGAGCTCGATTAGCAGCTACTGGAGTCTCTCGAGATTCTACAACAATCGTGAAGCCGTCCCTCAGCTCGCTAAACATCAGAAACAAAGGAGGCGTCCAAGCCATCTCTGCTAGAGTCTAGCAGATCAAGAAGTTCAGTGGGACTTCCTGCTTCCTTGAGCAACAGCAGTGTAGCCCTTTCTTTCAGCCGGTGGGTCATTCCTTTTCTGTGGAGCCCTTCAATATTGTTGATTGCCAACGCAAGAGACCCTAACTGCAACCCATTGCAGTAATATTGCCGTCACTTCAGCTCTGGTACATAGTAGGACTCTCGTACTATCGAGCCTGCCAACATCGCTTCTCTCCATCAAGAGCATTCACGACTTGTGGACTCTTCGCCCCACACGGGCGCTTCCCCTGCAACCCACTGCACATGCTTTCGCCTATCTATTTCCAGCCGCCTACGAGCCTTGCATGCCTGCGCAGAGTTGCGCCCTTCAGTATCACAACACACCCCAGCTGCTCTTGCTGCGACGATTGCTACTGCTGCTCCTATTGCATCGGCTACAACACTCACGAAGATAGCAACTCCAACGAATTAGGCAGCACCTAAAAGGAAGCCCTGAAGAAAATTGCTATAATTACACTTGCTTGATCTGCTGCTACGTACAGACTTCTAAAAGCCTCCGATTCAATCTATAGATGGGACATTCTGCTACAATTTATGGTATTAAATGACTAGAATCTCTTGCGCCACCCCTCTGTAGCAGTTTTGGCGTGCTGCTCTTTAGTTGCACTTGCCAGATTCGTTACTATTGTTGAAGCTTCTTACTTTGTTTCATTGCCCAACCTACACAAAATTGAGCAAGGTTTCTAAAACCTTAAGAATTGTGGAACAAAGATGCAAGAAAGCCCGCTCAAAGCAATGGCCCATTTGTTAATGCTTTTGGATTTTTGTGAGTGTTTCTTGCAACATCCAACAACCCATCTCATGGGATATTTTGTTCTCTTGGTTTACAAGTGGTTTGCTGCAGTTTTGTCGCAGAGGTGCCCGATTTTTTCGCTTGCATAGTCGTGATGCAAAATTCTAGCTCCGCAGCTCAACTTTTCTTTATGTGTTTGGTGATAGTCAGTTTTTCTCATTAGTTCATTCTACACTCTAGTTTTGTTGAATAATCCCTTACCATCACACCAAGCTCCTTTGGGAAGGATGTATGTCACCAAAAACATTGCATCCCTTGTCGCCCCCAGTCGTTCCTTGGCTTGCCCATTACATTGGGATAGCGACCTGATGTTTGCATGAGCGAGATGTATGAGTTCCATTCCTTGATAATGTCGGCATGATGACGAGTCTAGAGATGTATGAGTTCCATGCCTTGATTATGTCAGCATGATGACGAGTTCAGCCCCCGAGTTCAGTCCCCTAGTCCCTAAGCTCTTGTAAAATCACTCCCCCCACATGAGGTGTTGGAGTTGATGGAGTCCCTTCAGTCATGTCGAGTCCCTTCCAAGTCTAAACTTGTAAAAAGATGTCCATCTTTTTCTCCCTAAGAGGGGAGGTGTGATGTGTGGGTGTTGTAGGTGTGTCCGACCACCTAGTGTGAGAGGACACTAGTAGGTTCTTGGCATATGTAACCAACTCTCTTCTCCCTATAAAAGAAGCTGCCTAGTGTGAGAGGACACTAGTTGGTTCTTGGCATATGTAACCAACTCTCTTCTCCCTATAAAAGAGGCTGCCTAGTGTGAGAGGACACTAGTTGGTTCTTGGCATATGTAACCAACTCTCTTCTCCCTATAACAGAGGATGCCTACTCATAGAGAGGCAAGCTAGTTTGGCTAGCACACCTCTCTCTCTTCTTTCTCTTCTTGTGCACACCACAATATAATAAAAATTCATATCAGCAGGGCGCTAATATGAAGTCCCTTGTTATTAGCCCATCACCTGCAGCGCCGTTCTCAAAAGCTCATGTGCGCGCAGGAGCTGCAGGAGCAGCTCCAATTCATGGATCGGGCGAAAATCTGTCGGTCGCTGCTAATTCTCACTCTATCCTCCATCACAGCAGTTCCATTCGGCCTGCACCTGCAACTGCCGATGTCAGCTGCGCCGCCTTGTCGCTGCCTACTGTACGTACTAGCTCTCCTTCAGTTCAGCTGTCGGAATCCCTCAAGGACTCCATTCATAAATTGCAGATCCTTGACGTCCTTTGCCTTGCTGACGCTGAAGCTTCCACCTCTCTCATCTCTGCCCCACACCCCTCTAACCTCAACCTCGCCTTCCTTCTGCACCGAGAACTCGACCGAATGCGCGCCGGTGGTGGCCACGCGGCAGCACTTGCCATATGCAACGTAGCTGATACCCTCATCACCTGCTTGCTCTCTCCTCCTCAGCTCCAGCCGTCCGTGGATCCTCGCATTCAGCTCCGGAGAAACTCCTTTCCGGTGCTGGAAACCCCTCCCACACCCTGCCCCGTCACGTCCGGCACCCTCCCTGCCGATCTCAACGGCGCTTACATCCGCAACGGCCCCAATCCCGCCCACCTCCACAACGGAGAAGGCTTTCATCTCTTCGACGGCGATGGCATGCTCCACTGCGTCAGTTTCCACCATGGATCAGTTCCCACTTACAGCGCGCGCTATGTCAAAACCTCGCGCTTCCTGCAGGAGGAAGCAGCAGGGCGGCCTCTTTTTCCAAAGTTTTTTGGTTCGCTCTCATGCGTCTTCGGCATGGCTCGGGCGGCGGTGATGCTACTGAGGGCGAGGTTGGGGCTGCTGGACTTATCGCAAGGGTCGGGCCTGTCCAACACGAACGTGGGTTTCCTCAGGGGCAAGGTGCTCTCCATATCGGAGGAGGACTTACCCTATGTTATCAAGGTCACGGAGGCTGGAGATCTGGTGTCGCAGGGGCGGCTGGAGATGCCGGGAAGGAGAAGCATATGCACGCACCCCAAGTTCGACCCAGAGACGGGGGACATGTATGCCTTCAGCTACCCGGATCCATCCATGCCGCGTTTCAGCATTTTCACGGTGAGGGCAGAAGCAGGTGGCGATGGCGGCGGAGAGGTCCTCCCGGTGCCGGGGCTGCTGGACCTGCCCATCGTCCACGATTTCGCCATGACGAGAAAGTACATTATCTTTCCAGATTCTGAGCTGGTGATGAGTCCGCTAGCATTCGTGCGCGGGGAGGGAGTTGCGAAGAGGGACCCGCAGAAAGTGGCCAGGTTCTGCGTGCTGCCGCGCGATATATTCGACCGCCCACACCAGGCTGCCCAGGAGGCGCGCTGGTTCGATGCCCCTGGCTGCAACGCCATGCATTACCTCAACGCTTGGGACGATGAGGAGTCGCATGAGGTTGTGCTGATTGCGCCAGTGGTCTCGCAAGTAGACGATGCTCTTAGCCTTACGGGTGTTTTCTCCACCGTATCCGAGATCCGGCTTAACACAAAGACGGGAGAAGTCACCTCTCGGAAGCTCTGTGCAGGTGGCTTGGAGTTGGGCACAATGAATTACAGGTGCCCCGCTCTCATCTCTTTGCATCTATCAATATTCATACGCACATAGCACTCATGTGCCAATTATGATATACATGCCATATAAATATAAACAATATGCATACGCCATATTTAATCCATCACGCACAAATAACACATATATCAAAGTATGCCATACATATATGCACACATACCATAGTAGGAAAGGGGGGGGGGGGGGGGGGGGGGGGGGGGGGGGGGGGGAGAGAGAGAGAGAGAGAGAGAGAGAGAGAACATGACGTTGAATGACACTCTCCAATGTATATTTTAATAGGTATGCAGGATCCAAGTCTAGATATGCCTACTTTGCGGAGGGGAGTTGCTTTCCACATGCAAAGACAGCTGTGGTGAAAGTGGATGTTCAAGCCGGTCGCATTGTTGCACGAAGAACATTTACGGTAAGGTGTAGCACTAGTGAACCTTGTTTTGTGCCACGTCGTCAATTTTGTGTGAATGAGGATGCCTTAGCTCATGATCAAACTGTGAGCTTCAATGCCGATTCTCACCACAACAATAACTCTTATGTTTCTCAAGAGTTAGATGAAGATGATGGGTATTTGTTGTGCTTTCTCCACAACAACAACTCGAATTGCTCTGAGCTACTAGTGATGAATGCGATGAATGACTTATCTCCACCTTTGGAGGTCATTTCCTCTATTAAACTCCCCACACGAGTTCCTTTTGGCCTTCATGGTTTCTTTGTGAGGGATGATCAATTAGACATGCAAAATCCTTAAGTAGATCCTATATTACATGTGAAATGTTTGTGAATATATATTTACTCTACATATCAAAGATCACACAACGTCCATTCATCAAGCCCATGATCACAAATATCGCTAACCATGCAACAATGCTTAACCTAGATCAATAGCCTAATAGGACATAAAAGTTTCCTTTTTAGTGTTTTGAAAAAAAAAAGTACTCCTACAAGGCTTGTTACTTTTTGGAATTTCTTGCTTGAGCTCGAAACTCAAAGGCCATGTCTTATGGGAAAAAAAGTAATATCCAAAATTCCCCAATATTTGGTGATGGTAAGCTTCCAACATAAATGTAATATAGCTCCATTTTACCCGAAACAAAGAATTCTAATACAATTTGATCTTATTATAGGCAATATAGGGGATTTTCTAAACCGCTAAACTATTTTTTGCACAACGTTCAATGGGTTGGTGATCAAAATCTATGGTTGTTGAAACCCCTCAATGCTTTATTCTAGTTATCATATGGCCAAAAAGTATGTGTTTCCTTGATACACTTTGGTACTTTAGATTCATAATCATCATAGAAAGCATAAACATTTGTGTCGTTGAGAAAGTTTTGGACACACTTTAGTATTTTACATTCATATCTCATCATAAAAAGCGTAAAAATTTGTCTCTCTAGAAAAGTTTCACTATGAAAATCTCTAATTGTTTACCGCGTTTTGTAAAAATAAAGTCCAAAATTAGTTGGAGAGGGAAGAGAGAGAAGGGTAGTGGTTCTGTTTTTGCATTTTAAATATTATCGCGATTATTTCCATGACTATTACCGCGAAAGTTACCTTTGTTATTATCGCTCGCCTCAAATTTTGGTGTTTCACTCCTCTTAATAAAAATTAAAGAACATTATATGAAATTTTTAAATTATAAAAAAAGAGATATGAAAACATGGAACAATAGTTAGCTATGTGGGATTAAATTAGTTACAACTAAACAAATCACTATCACTTGATTAACGTAATTTAGCATGCTTCATAAAATTAAACAGAGGAAGAGGGGGAAGAGAGAGATGAATGGATGACACGATCAAAAAATTTCATAATTTAAACTATACAAAATGTTTATGAAACATCTTTCAAAGGATCCCTACAAGAAGCATCATCCAATTCTAAGCCCATGGCTCTTAAATCAATAAAGAGAGAAATAGGATTATCATTTGTGGATGTGTTGGTTTCATAATCTTTGAATTCGTCATCCTCCATCTCATCATCTTCAATCATCCTCGCTAAGACTTCGGCCACCGGGCTTGATTCATTGGTCTCCCTCTCCTTTGTCTCCCTCTTATCCAAAGTAGGAGGTGGAAGAGGGTCGAAGATGGTCTTCACTTCATTAGTGCCAAAAACGGTTCTCCCCCGAGGTGTTATGGGAATTACGAACCAAAGTTTTGATTGGTGGATTGCTAGGATATAGATGACCTATAGAATACAAACTCAAAGTGAGTAACATTGGTATAATTAATGTTACAAGCAAATAAGAATAAAAAAGGTAGTCACTCACCTGCTCACAATTGCTTGACAAAAGTAAATTGTCATACCTCCTTGTGTGATGCATACTAGAGTCCACCATGTAGAGGCCATTCTCGTGTCATCTACACACATTTGCAAATCACTTGCACTTGAAGATGAAGGTATGAAAGGTTCTAAAATTAACCTTTAGTATCTTTTCAATAGTTCCACAGTACCTGGCTTCATCACTATATGTGTCAAAGTCGCCCATGATATTGCCACATTCCATGGTGGTTCTACGCTCGTCAACGTGTCACATACGAAAGTGACGATCCTTTGACCACATAGAGTTAAAGGAAAGGCACTAAAAAATAGAAAAATATCTTTTATCAATTACAAAGATAAAATCAAGAAAAAACTATACAATATATATGGTTTAGGTATATGAGGACTCTACCTTTGATACATAGCCTCATGCATACTCCCATTCCTTGTCGTTGATATCTTCTCCACATGCTTTTGCTTCGGTAATTCTCTCATGAATCCACTCCGCACTAATGAGATTTGGGAAACATGCAAGGTGTCTAGGCTGTGGGGGTGCCCTCCTTCCTCCATGTACTTGTTTTCATGCTTCTCTCTCTTGCAAATGTCTTGCCTTTGCCATTGTCCACAAGTCCACCCACTTGGTCATAACCTTTGCATTGAGAATATTAAAGTTATTGACCACTCGGCATAGATACATATCCATGTTAAATAATTTTTCCTTTCCACTTGGCAAGTGTGAAGTCATCCTTGCATCCTCCTCGTTTGACCACATGTGAGGCATCAATTGAAGGATCAACTTGTGTCAAATACTCTGAGATGTAAACAAATGCCTCTTGCATGATCCACCCTTCGGCCATACATGCCTCTAGTTGAGACTGTAGCTGCATAAAATCAAGCATCTTGTGCCTATTAGGAGACTTCAATCCATACAATTGAATGCTTCCACCTTTCTTCGCTTTTCTGAAAGATCCCTTTAGCGACCTCATGTATCCTGTTCGTGTGCAAATAGACGTAATGGTACCCTTCACTTTGTCTAATTCTTCTTTGCCTAGCATCCATGATGCTTTAGGAAGCACAATCTTCCCATTGGGGGACACGGCATGGAGTAGCAGAGGCGGGGAGGCGTTTCAAGACCCTCAAATCCTCCCTCGTCCCCAGTGAGTTCTTCTTCTCACTTTGTCTAATTCTTCTTTGGCTAGAATCCATGGTGCTTTAGGAAGCACAATCTTTCCATTGGGGGACATGGCGTGGAGTAACAGAGACAGAGAGATGTTTCAAAAGCCTCAAATCCTCCCTCGCCCCTAGTGAGTTCTTCTTGCCAATAATGTGGTCCCACAAGGTGTGGGCTACATTCTTGAATATGTGCATGGGATCCAAGAGGTGTTGTATTTTAAGTCCTTCCAATATGGAATCCTTCAAAATATAGAATACCTTGATCGACATACCTTTTGGTGGAGTACTTGGAGCCGGATTGTTATTGTAGTGCTCTTCCCAAATTGTTGTCCAATTTGCCATCATGAGATTTAGAGGTGTATTCCCATTTGTTGGAGCCTTGTGCTTGCTATGACCTTGGGGTAAGTAACCATGGTTGTTTTGATAGATACATTGCGTAAGACATCCGGCCTCTCTGTCACGAATGATGGCCCACAAGTAGGATATGCATTGTGGCCCGATGTGGACAACCCTGCATACATATCATATCATTAGAAAGAAGCTTCAAACTAAAGATAGAGAGAAAAGAGAGAGAAGGAAAAGGGAGATACTAGAAATCTTTCCAAGCCTAGGATAGTTGTGCATGGTCCACATAAGGATTCCCCTCACAATGGCTTCTCTCCCCCCCTTTACAAGTGAGACATCTACAACACGGATGCCTCTCCATAACTCCTCCAACTCCTCGATGAGGGACTCGAGGTAGATGTCAATATTTGACACTTTGTACTTCTCTGACACAAGAAAGGAAAGAAGTATATTGCTCTTCTTGGTTGTCTCCCATGGTGGAATATTGTAGTTAACGATCACCACACCACACCCCAAGTGATCCATGAAGTAGACTAGTGCCAAAGGGGTTGACACCATCACTTACTAACCCAAGCCTCAAGTGTCGAAGCTCCAACCCAAACTCTATCCATTGAGTTTCAATGTGCCTCCATGCAAGTGAATCGGCAGGGACACACATCATTCCTTCATTTGAGCGGTGATTGTCGTTCCATGTGAGAAGCTGCATAGTAGACCTACTTTTAAACATGTGTTGAATGTGTGGGATTCCTGGGGGATTAACTCTATATACGCAATGGGATGTCACCTACAAGCAGATAAATTTGATAAAAACTCTATATACGACTCGTATTAGGAAATATGACCCCCCTTTCTATGCTTATACGATAATCAATGCAAAAAATTATCATACCCCTATCTTACATATAGAACTTAAGTCTCACATGATCTTACTGAGTAAAACTAATCAAAGAGTGTGTAGCATAGTGATTGGAAACGTACAAAGGAACCAATTCTGTTGAAGACTAGATGTACCCTCAATGTATCTTAGTTTGACTTTCAAACTATGTGCTCGTTCAGCCTGCACTCTAGCTACTTCTCCAATTTGAACCCATCTAAACTACTCAAAAACATGGTTATAAAGTTGTGTTAGGTTCTCCATGTAAATTTGCATCTATACAAGCTCTTTATAGATTTCATCCCTCAACAAATGAACTATAATCACAAAACAAGCAATTAATACAAATCAATGTTAGCTCTTGCATGTATCTCTATAGCTATCGACTCACAAGTTTGAGGAAAGACTCTTTTGGGAAGCCATGATTTTGAAACACAAAAACTTCCTTTCATCTCCCCCCCCCCCACCCTCGCCCATAAATATGATACCCCTTCCCTTATTTTTAAACTTGAGAGATAAATATTGGGGACTTGTCCCTAACTTATACGCTTATGTAACTTGTAAAAAAAAAACCCTTCCCTGCACTTACGTAGTGCAGTAAGTTTTCCATGGTGAATCCCCCGGGGCAGGATTAATAAAAAAATGTCTCAATACCTTGAGGGGTATGTGCGCCCCGCTCACTCCGATCTTGTAGCATGCTTCTCCGCACACGGGACATGAGGTAGCATGTGCGTGATCATTGCGGTATATTATGCAATTATTGACACACGCGTGGATGCGCTCATGCTCCATGCCAAGTGGAGTGACATACAATATAGCTTTTTGATGATCCGGAGGTATATGTTGATCCTTTTGGCAATATTTTTCCCATCAAACTACAACAAACAAGCATATTAATATAATTGCAGGAGGCACCATGAAGCAAGAGAGATGTATAAAAAGCCACATAAACGAACTTACGCAAGGAGTGTATCGACACTTGCATCGCTCCAACCAAATTTTTCTTGCAAGTTGAGGACTTCCAACGATGCCCGGAGCACCGAGTACTGTGCACCATCGTAAAGAGGTTCTCACGCACTCGTCAACAATCTGTCCTCCGTTGTTGTTGCCCATCGAGTGCATGGATGGAAATCCTGCTCGCACAAGTCGCGTTCATGAGCCAAAAAATCATCACACATGTCGCACATGTGCTCATCCGCTACCTCAAAGTGCAACTGAGATGCCAGAGGAGGAGCTCTTGAAGTAGAGCTAGTGGGAGGATCACCATGTGGTGCGCCCAATTTGTCCAATAGCTCTTGTCTCTGTCGTTCGGTCTTGCGCACCGGCACACCACCACCAAACACAAATCAATGGGGCACCTCCTCAAGCAAGGGGTGAGTGGTGCTCTCATCTCTCCGAGGGCATTTTCGAGGATACCAAAGCCCTTCATTCTCCACGTGCTCCAATGCAATGCACCTCAAGCGAGAAATTGCCCTTTTGCACTTGGCACAAGGAAAATGGAGTTTGTTCTTGAGCCATCGATCACGTTCAGGACCGTTCGGAGGGCCACAATCATCCCAGTCGACGTCCTGCACACGTGTAAAATAGAGAGGAGATTTAATTCAAAAAAAATTATTTAGCCATATGTGTCCTAAAAGATAAACAATTAAGTAGAGAAAATAGTATCAATTACGTATTTCAATAAGAAAAGAGAAATGACTAAAAATTCAAAGAGAACAAAGTGCAATGAATGCTACAATATTTTAAAAATAAAGTGCAATCAGTATTTCAATATAAGGTTTAATTTTTTATTCACAAATGTTACAAAAAGATTTTAAAATACACTTAAAAAACATCTAAAAGTCCTACAAATAAAGGTACTCATAATAAAAAATTTTAAGTACTCATAAAAAAATTTAAAAGGCTAAAAAATGACATTATTGATAGTCAACGGTAGATGGGGGTGGTTTGTATCCTCACCCCCGCCTCTGCTACCTCGGATATGTTTGTATCCGTTTGAAATGTTGTTACGCGATAATAGTCACGGCCTTTTTTCTCATTCTACTGATAGCCGTTTTTCGGCTCTCCATAATTGCCATACTAAGTTACTCCACCCTACCAAATTCACCCAAACGCTATGGCTATCCCTGACATTTCACTGTACATAGGCGTGTGTGAGTTAGGGGGCTTTTCCCATATCTTCTTAAAAACCCTCAGCTAGCTAGTCACTGGGCTAGGTGAGCCAAAAAAAATAAAAAAAATAAAAAAATAAAAGTATATTATGGCCTCTTTGTGTGTAAATATTTCATTGTATATATGGCCTAAATATAGGGATTTTTTATAATTATTTTGGTATTTTATTTAAATATTTCTACTTAGGTGTGTGTTTTATTAAACCTATGTACACCTTCTTTCATCCTCTTATACCATAATTATATTTTTTTCCAATATGTACATACTTTAACCTCATATTTTTCCTTTATACAAATCACTCCCACATTTTCACCCTCACCCTCGTGAAAACAAAAAATTGATTTCTACTCATTGGTTACTTTTATTATATTATTTACTTGCATACCTTTTCCTCTTTCACCCAAAATAATTCAAGGAGGGACCATATCATATGATTCCAATATCTTTCCATATCCATAACTCCTCCATATTTTTATTATTATTTTTACTCATTATTCTAACACCATGTGCTCATTGAGCTAAAGTCCATGAATAGTCCATACACTAATCCCACCATGTATATATTTCTTATTTCACCAATAATCCTCCTCCATGCATGGGTCAAGGGAAACTTGAATGCTTTGTATTATAATATGACAAAGGAGGGGCTCACTCTTGGATGCATTGTACAAATTCAACAAAGGAGGGGGCCACTAAAAGACTTTTGCAGGCATAAAAAACAGGCTTTTTGGTGAGAATTTTGGCACCTATCTCCACTCCGAATTTGGAGCGGTGGTCAAAAGAGAAAATGTAGCCCACGCTCTGAATAATCACCTCAAATTTTTTCATGATTTTTGGAGCTACCAGCGGTGAGCTATGATTTTTTTAGTGGATCCCAGTCTGCCCACTTTTCTCACAAGTAGCCCATAGTCTTCTCTCACATCTTTCCACACTTCTATACACACACACACACACACACACACACACACACACACACACATTTCTCTCAATCCCTCACTCAAACCTGCACCTTCAATGGTTTCTCTCACCTTCCTCACCATTAACCTCCCCACTTACTCCCACAGCTCTCATATGAGCTCTCCATGTACATACACCATCTCTATGCCTCTCTCTATTATCTCCAAAGTACAATTCCATCTTACCCCTTATATATATACATAAATTCAGCATGTGTACCATGCTTAACCTCTGCCAATCAAAAGATCTCATCAACGGAATTACCATTTTCATCACGATGATCAACCTTGGCGGCGGTGGCATAAAGAAGAGAAGACGAAGAAGAAGATCGATAGTCATTTTGAGAACCTACACGTGTGAGTTCAAGCTTCTTCAAAGCTTCACTATCTCAATGATTCTCTTTTAATTCACCCCTCTTTCTTCATCAAATCAACTCACTCTACCCATTGTAAATGTAACATTAACTTTCTAGTGATTACTAACGACTAACATACTAACACAAAATAGCATTGACCTAACCATAAAAGACACCTCACCTCAAGACATGTATAGTAACTCTCTCTCTCTCTCTCTCTCTCTCTCTCTCCCTCTCCCCTTCTTTAAAACTTACTTTCACCTTATCTACCATCAATAATGCTTTCTTTTGAGCCGACACCCATGACTCAAGCAGACAAAGAAGGCCCGCAATGTTTTGATATTCAAAAAAATCATAATCCTGATTTGTTAGCTTGTAAATTAAGATTTCCAATAATCTTAATGAGGGGTCTCCAACCTATAAATAGGCCCCTCTCCTTCTTGTAAAACAACCTCCAACATTTCACATAGCACCCCAACACTCTATGCGTGAAGAGAGACTTAGGTGTAGCAACCACTTGTGAGCTTCACTCTTGGTGTGAGAGAAGCCTTCAAGCTACACATTGCAAGTGAGAGAGCGTGAGTTCCACAAATCTCAAAACCACTATTGTACATGCTCCTTCATCATCAATAAATTGAGGTTTGGTGCATCAAAGGCGTGATTCGACGTTTAAATCCTCGTCCTTCCATTTGTGCAATACGGTTTGGTGAATTCAAGGTGACTTGTGTATTTTGAGTTTTATCGGTTGATCTTGATTTTAGAAAGTGTTATAGTGTGTTTTTCATTGCCAGTTTTGTGTCCATTGTAAGAGGGTATTGTGGTGAGAAGTCTCCCACACCCTAAGACAGTGTGTGTGTGTTTTGGCAATGTTTAGCAATCACTAAGCATTGAGTGAGTTTTGTACAAGTTCTACGATAGCAACCTAACGAACCATCTCCATTTGCAAGTCACAAATAAGGTATTATGCAAGATCCTTTTCTCTCTCTCTTACCTTTTCTCTAGCTCTCTCTCTGATCCATTTTGTGTGTGTCTTGGTGTGAGGTTGCTTGTGTGTGTTGTGTGGTGCATCTTCTTCGTTTTACCAAAAATCTCTCTTGCGTCCTAGTTCGCATACCATAACTAGGTGGTGCCCCTATCTTGTTTGGGTTTGGCTGTGGGTTTGTTGTTGTGTTGTGCTTGTGGTTGCCCCAGCCCCAATTGAGCAGCACGGGAGCCTTGAGGGGTGTTTAGAGGTCGCCTCTCTTGTTGCCCGCCCCGGACCGCCTCAATTTTGGTGCCCCCGCTGAGGAAAGGCTTGTGTATGTTTTGTGTAGGCTCAACCTTTAGCATAATCAAGTAGCTTGCATGAATCACGAGAATTTGTATGATCCCTTCATTCCCATTGCAAGGCAAAAGGTACACATAATTGTTAGTACTAAGTTGCAATTTCAACGTGTAATTCGTAGAATTTTAGGTCCTCTTAGGTTGGCAGAGATAAACGCATCAGTAAATCCTTTTATTTTGCCTCTCATTAGGTACGACCTTAGTTTGGACGTCTATATTTTTGTTTTGTTTTAAGCATAAGGTCATGCATAGACAATGGATAATGGCCCAAGAATAGAGGTTTTCCCCTTTCATTTCACTCCACACATTAGAATAAACATTGCAATTAGTAGAAAAATCCATTTTCAACAACGTATGGTGTTCATGTTTGGTGCCCAAAGAGTAGGAGAAATTCTCGCGTCACCAAACCCTGTCATCCTACCTCTCATTGATTATCATAGGTCATTTGATGTGAATATTTTTATTTTGTTGTAGAATAGATTGCAATTTAGAGAATATTATTGTGTAGATCTTTTAAAGAAAGAAAAAACAAAACGCGTCACTTTGAAATCAATTCAATGGAGAACCAACGCCAAATGTCTGGATATCCTCTTTTCTTTGGAGAGCCTGGAGAGGATGCAGAATTATTTTTGGCAAATTTCAAGATGTCTTGTCGTATCAAGAGGATAATAACTGATCAAGAACGTGTAGAAATGTTTGAGGTAGTCCTTAGGAAAGATGCTAGCACTTGGTTTGACTCTTTGCCTGAGGAAGTTAAAGAAAATTACATGGAAGTTGTCAATCATTTCAAGAGATACTTCTTTGATCCCCAAAACACTCAAAAGCTATGGCAAGACATTGTTTCTCATAAGCAAAAAGACTTAGATGACTACTACTTGTACAAGCAAGAGTTCCTACGTCTTTGGGCTCTATGGATACGAAATGTTGCTAACCCTGGTGATGGTGCAGAATTTCTAAAGAAGGAGAGGTTCATAGCCGGACTCTTTCCTGACCTTAAGGTAAAAGTTGAGGCGGGTGCACCTGCTACCTTTGATGCAGCTGAAACTAGGGCTACTGAGAAATATAGGAAACTCAAGTGCTTAAGGGGGGAGGTTCCAATAGAAGGTCTTAGACCCAAAGGTAAGTCACAAGCATCAACATCTAAGGAGCTTCCTGAGGTAACGGTTGAAGTGATTGAGAAGTTAAATGAATCCTTAAGCAGCCTGTCAATTCACCTTGCACAAGCCGTAGGTCCAAAGGGACAAGCAAAGAAGTCTGAAGAGCGAGACCCACGACCTAGGAGAGTCTTGCAATGTTGGAATTGCGGAGAGTCTGGACATGGGATGTATAATTGTCCTTGGCCCCGTGGAGAGCCAGGGAGACCTAACTTGAATTACCTAGTGATGAATGCAGGTGAAGGAACTGGTCAACAACCAAGGCTTCTACAAAGGCCAAATGGACTAAGACCACCTCCACAAGGGGTAGAAGGAGTTCCACCTTTGCCAGATCCAAATGTGCATGTGGTAGAGGTGACAAATTCAAATGAGGTTGACATGGAAGCCAATGGCATTAAGCGTGGCCGACGAAAAGGTAAAGAGAAAGAAGGAGTCACATCACAGAGTGACCATGGACAAGGCAAGAAGGCAAAGGAAACCAAGGAAACCAAGAGGACTCGACGTCGTATCAACCTCCAAGACTTCCCTCTTGGACATGGTATGGCTCCGTACAACTTGTTGGAAGACATGAGAGGTAAGGGTCCTGATATTTCATGGCCTCAATTTCTTGCATTATGTCCACAAGCTAGGAGGGATTTAACAAGGGCAGTTAGCACTAGGAGAAAGGTAAAAGAGAGTGTGCCTGTTGTAAACATTGCACAAGCTGAAATGAATGAGGACATTACACCGGTGCTAGACTGTTACATCAAAGGGAGATTGGTTAGGAAAGGTCTAGTGGATGGGGTGCACAAATTTGCATCATGACAGAAGGGCTCATGCAAAGACTAGGCATGCACATCCATGAGACACCTGAAATCAAAGTGAAAATGGCAAACAATAGCAAGGCTAGGTGCGTAGGCATTTGTAAAAATGTTTTTGTGGAGGCCTTTGGCATTAAGAAGGCAGTGGATTTCTATGTCATGTCTACCAAGGGAAATGGTTACCCATTTATCCTAGGAAGACCATGGCTAATGAAAATGCGAGCTTTGCAGGATTGGGAGAGTGGAAAGCTAATTTGCAGGAATGACAATCACAAGAAGGTTGTCTTTGACATGAAGGAGCAACGCCAAGAGGAGCTCCATGAAGAATCATCTCAAAGTGAGACGGAAGAAGGTTGGACCGATAGCACTTCAGAAGAAGAAAGTAGCGGCAGCATTACTGAAGAGGAGTCTTCCATCGAAGTCATGGGGGTAAGGTTTAAGCCAAGCAACCAAGAGACCTCTTGTCAAGGCTTGGAGGAGGTAGGTCCTCAAGAGAACGAAGGTGTTCAAGATGAAGGGATGCTGGAAGGTATGCTATCAACAACACTTACAAAGGATGAAAGAGAGGAGTTCAAATGTGTGCTAAGGAAATTTCCGAGGCTTTTTGCTAAAGACTACACCGATGTGCGTGGAGTAGATGTTGTTCAACACAAGATTGAGTTGAAGCCAGAGGCCACACCTAAGGCTCAAAAGCTACGAAGGCTAGGAGTCATTAAGGAGCAGGCTCTACTCAAGGAGGTAAGAAAGCTTCTAGCAGCAGGTTTCATTTATCCAGTGGAGAATTCAGAGTGGGTCTCTCCGTTGTTGTCACTCCTAAGAAAAACGGCAAGTGGAGGGTGTGTGTGGATTATCGTCCACTTAATGAGGCAACAAAAAGAGATCACTTTCCCCTCCCATTTCAGGATGAGATACTAAATGAAGTAGCTGGTCATGAGAAGTACACTGTGTGTGATGGCTACTCGGGTTACTTTCAAATAGGTATCGCATTGGAGGATCAATTGAAAACAACCTTTATCACTCCTTGGGGTTGTTATGCTTTTAGAGTCATGCCATTTGGCCTGACAAATGCTCCTGCAACTTTCCAACGCTTCATGAACATGGTGTTTCAAGCATTCTTTGGAAAGTCCATTAGGGTTTTTATTGATGATTTTTGCATTTATAGCTCAAAATCATTGCATCTACAAAGGGTAGAAGAAGGTTTAAAGAAGCTCTATGACATGGGAGGTCAACTCAACCCTGACAAGTGTCACATAGCTGAGGATGAAGTGATCTTGCTTGGTCACAAGGTTTCCTATAAAGGCATTGAGGTGGATCCTTCAAAGGCAAAGGCTCTTATTGAGCTCCCTCACCCAAGAATCTCAAAGAGGTCATCTCATTCATTCAAAAAGTGAAGTATATGTCACGCTTTATTCACTTAGCTTCGGAGTTGCTTCATCCTTTGCAAAAGTTGACACAACAAGTAGAATTTGCATGGTCTGATGAGCTTGAAGAGTACTTTTGTAACATTAAAGTCATTTTGTCAGAGCTACCAACACTCATGCCTCCTTGTTGGGAGTACACATTCTTTGTTAGCTCTAGTGCTGGAAAGAAACAATTGGTGCTGTGTTGCTACAACAAGATCCCCACAATACAAGGATGCGACCCATCTACTTTGCTAGTAGGGTCATGAATGCTTTGGAGAGAGACTACACAGAAGCAGAACTCATGATGCTTTCTCTCATGTTTGCGGTGAGAAAGTTTAGATCCTACTTGCTACCAAAACCTTTTGTAATCCTCACCGCAGAGAATTTGTTCCCTTGGGTGTCATCTCAAATGAATCTTAGTACTAGGATCTCAAAGTGGATTATGGAGTTGCAAGAGTTTCAATACTCTTTCAAGGTAGAAGATAGTGTGCGTGCACAATTGGCAGGGATTCTCACTTATAGGGTATATGAGAAGGAAATTAAGGTGCCTCAAGTAAAGACCCTACCATTGCCACCACCAAAAAGTATTCCTAATGCTTTTACCTTGTTCTTTGATGGAGCTTTTTGTCGAGCCACAGGGAAAGCAGGGGGAGGGCTAGTGTTGCTCAACCCAAGTGGAGAGGTGGTCATGAAAGAGAAGGTCAATCTACCAGGTTCAACTAGCAACAATGAAGCAGAATATGACACACTACTTCATGGTTTGAAGATGTGCATTGGCCAAGGGATAAAACGTCTCATGGTAAAGGGAGATGCACTTCTCATTGTTAAACAGATTTTAGGCATTTGGGCATGCAAGAATGAAAGCTTAAGGACAAAAGTTCATGCCATTCGTAAGATGTTTAATCAGTTTGAAGAAGTGCAACTATATCATATTCCGAGGAAACAAAATGAAGATGCCGATTTACTTGCACAACAAGCAGTTACATGTGTTGAGAGAGAAGTGCAGGTCATCATGGTGGCAGCAGCAGTCAAGCAACCGAGATACCATGGATTGGAGTCATTGGCTCCCATTATCGGCTACATTTTGGAGGGTGAGTTTCCACAAGACTTCACGAAGGCTCAGAAGAGGAGACTCATGAAGAAGGCAAGCATGTATCTCTTCCTAGAAGGCTCCCTCTATCAAAGAGGGAGGGATCAAGTGTGCAGAAGAGTACCAACTATCGAGGAAATTCCAGCCATTCTAAAAGGTTTGCATGAAGAGGCATGTGGTGGTCATTTTTCCCAAGAATCAACTGTGAAGAAGATTTTGCTTGCGGGGTATGTTTGGCCAAGTTTGCATGTGGATGTTCAACATTGGTGTAAAAGCTGTCACAATTGTCAGATAAATGGAAATAGAAGGTTGGTGCATGGCCCGAGGCAAATAGTGCTTGCAAATGGACCCTTTGAAAAGTGGGGCATTGATGCTATGGGTCCTCTGCCTAGGACAAAAAATGGTAAACTCTACATTCTAGTGGCTGTAGACTATATGACTAGGTGGGTGGAAGCTCAAAGTGTGGCAAGAGTGAATGAGAGGACAGTTAGCAAGTTTGTGTACACTCACATTTGTTGCAGATTTGGCACACCTTTGGAGATTGTTTCTGATAATGGTCCAGGGTTTAGGAAGGGCTTGCTCACAGAAGTTTGTGAAGAGCTTCACATTCTACATCGTCATAGCACACCATACTACCCACAGTCAAATGGTTTGGTGGAGAAGGCTAATGGTGTCATTGCAGGAATCATTAGAAAGATGGTGCAAAACAAGACAAAATTATGGGATGACTTCTTGGATGGTGCCTTGTGGGCATATCGAACCACATATAGGGAAGCCACGGAGTTCACACCATTTCACTTGGTCTATGGTCAAGAGGCTTTGCAGCCTATCGAGCTCAACATTCCAACAATGCGACTTCATGGCAAAGGAGCACAAGATGATCAAGAGGTATGGATGGATCGACTTCTTACGTTAGTGAAGCTTGAGTGGAAAAGAGAAGCAGCATACGAGTGCTACAAGAGGAAAGCCACACAAGCGAAAGAAACGCACGACAAGAAACTGAAGGACAAAGGCATCAAGGAAGGAGAGCTTGTGCTAAGGTATGACAATCGACTTGACAATCGTTTTGATGCCAAGTTTGAAACTAGATGTCAAGGGCCATACATAGTCAAGAAGGCTTTCAATTCTAGTTACTATCAGCTTATGGACTTGAATGGTAAAGAGCACTCCAGGAAGGTAAACGGGTATCGCTTGAAGCCCTATTTGAGTCGCCTTCTACCAAAGGATCTACCAAAGATCTGTCCAAAGGCCGCTGTCTCATGTAAGTATTGTTACATGAAGCATGAGTGTAACTCCAGCCAAAATTTTGA
The DNA here is from genome assembly GCF_014529385.1 of Adiantum capillus-veneris. Classification (NCBI taxonomy): domain Eukaryota; kingdom Viridiplantae; phylum Streptophyta; class Polypodiopsida; order Polypodiales; family Pteridaceae; genus Adiantum; species Adiantum capillus-veneris. The sequence goes on from NC_140946.1 coordinate 126,759,591, forward strand.
GGGGCCAAACAATGAAGATCTCATCAAGGACTCTGAAGCACTCTCTTTGGAAAAGATGCTCTATGATGGTACATGAATATACCATCATCCTGGGGGGGGGGCTATTGATAGCCGTTTTTCGGCTCTCCATAATTGCCATACTAAGTTACTCCACCCTACCAAATTCACCCAAACGCTATGGCTATCCCTGACATTTCACTGTACATAGGCGTGTGTGAGTTAGGGGGCTTTTCCCATATCTTCTTAAAAACCCTCAGCTAGCTAGTCACTGGGCTAGGTGAGCCAAAAAAAATAAAAAAAATAAAAAAATAAAAGTATATTATGGCCTCTTTGTGTGTAAATATTTCATTGTATATATGGCCTAAATATAGGGATTTTTTATAATTATTTTGGTATTTTATTTAAATATTTCTACTTAGGTGTGTGTTTTATTAAACCTATGTACACCTTCTTTCATCCTCTTACACCATAATTATATTTTTTTCCAATATGTACATACTCTAACCTCATATTTTTCCTTTATACAAATCACTCCCACATTTTCACCCTCACCCTCGTGAAAACAAAAAATTGATTTCTACTCATTGGTTACTTTTATTATATTATTTACTTGCATACCTTTTCCTCTTTCACCCAAAATAATTCAAGGAGGGACCATATCATATGATTCCAATATCTTTCCATATCCATAACTCCTCCATATTTTTATTATTATTTTTACTCATTATTCTAACACCATGTGCTCATTGAGCTAAAGTCCATGAATAGTCCATACACTAGTCCCACCATGTATATATTTCTTATTTCACCAATAATCCTCCTCCATGCATGGGTCAAGGGAAACTTGAATGCTTTGTATTATAATATGACAAAGGAAGGGCTCACTCTTGGATGCATTGTACAAATTCAACAAAGGAGGGGGCCACTAAAAGACTTTTGCAGGCATAAAAAACAGGCTTTTTGGTGAGAATTTTGGCACCTATCTCCACTCCGAATTTGGAGCGGTGGTCAAAAGAGAAAATGTAGCCCACGCTCTGAATAATCACCTCAAATTTTTTCATGATTTTTGGAGCTACCAGCGGTGAGCTATGATTTTTTGAGTGGACCCCAGTCTGCCCACTTTTCTCACAAGTAGCCCATAGTCTTCTCTCACATCTTTCCACACTTCTACACACACACACACACACACACACACACACACATTTCTCTCAATCCCTCACTCAAACCTGCACCTTCAATGGTTTCTCTCACCTTCCTCACCATTAACCTCCCCACTTACTCCCATAGCTCTCATATGAGCTCTCCATGTACATACACCATCTCTATGCCTCTCTCTATTATCTCCAAAGTACAATTCCATCTTACCCCTTATATATATACATAAATTCAGCATGTGTACCATGCTTAACCTCTGCCAATCAAAAGATCTCATCAACGGAATTACCATTTTCATCACGATGATCAACCTTGGCGGCGGTGGCATAAAGAAGAGAAGACGAAGAAGAAGATCGATAGTCATTTTGAGAACCTACACGTGTGAGTTCAAGCTTCTTCAAAGCTTCACTATCTCAATGATTCTCTTTTAATTCACCCCTCTTCCTTCATCAAATCAACTCACTCTACCCATTGTAAATGTAACATTAACTTTCTAGTGATTACTAACGACTAACATACTAACACAAAATAGCATTGACCTAACCATAAAAGACACCTCACCTCAAGACATGTATAGTAACTCTCTCTCTCTCTCTCTCTCTCTCTCTCCCTCTCCCCTTCTTTAAAACTTACTTTCACCTTATCTACCATCAATAATGCTTTCTTTTGAGCCGACACCCATGACTCAAGCAGACAAAGAAGGCCCGCAATGTTTTGATATTCAAAAAAATCATAATCCTGATTTGTTAGCTTGTAAATTAAGATTTCCAATAATCTTAATGAGGGGTCTCCAACCTATAAATAGGCCCCTCTCCTTCTTGTAAAACAACCTCCAACATTTCACATAGCACCCCAACACTCTATGCGTGAAGAGAGACTTAGGTGTAGCAACCACTTGTGAGCTTCACTCTTGGTGTGAGAGAAGCCTTCAAGCTACACATTGCAAGTGAGAGAGCGTGAGTTCCACAAATCTCAAAACCACTATTGTACATGCTCCTTCATCATCAATAAATTGAGGTTGGTGCATCAAAGGCGTGATTCGACGTTTAAATCCTCGTCCTTCCATTTGTGCAATACGGTTTGGTGAATTCAAGGTGACTTGTGTATTTTGAGTTTTATCGGTTGATCTTGATTTTAGAAAGTGTTATAGTGTGTTTTTCATTGCCAGTTTTGTGTCCATTGTAAGAGGGTATTGTGGTGAGAGGTCTCCCACACCCTAAGACAGTGTGTGTGTGTTTTGGCAATGTTTAGCAATCACTAAGCATTGAGTGAGTTTTGTACAAGTTCTACGATAGCAACCTAACGAACCATCTCCATTTGCAAGTCACAAATAAGGTATTATGCAAGATCCTTTTCTCTCTCTCTTACCTTTTCTCTAGCTCTCTCTCTGATCCATTTTGTGTGTGTCTTGGTGTGAGGTTGCTTGTGTGTGTGTTGTGTGGTGCATCTTCTTCGTTTTACCAAAAATCTCTCTTGCGTCCTAGTTCGCATACCATAACTAGGTGGTGCCCCTATCTTGTTTGGGTTTGGCTGTGGGTTTGTTGTTGTGTTGTGCTTGTGGTTGCCCCAGCCCCAATTGAGCAGCACGGGAGCCTTGAGGGGTGTTTAGAGGTCGCCTCTCTTGTTGCCCGCTCCGGACCGCCTCACTACGAGCTGACAGTGTGATCGCTTTTATATCTACTCTATGTTTGCATATCGACATTCCTTCTGAGAGCCCTTGGTTTGCCTATACATCCTGGTGTTGCCCGCCCTTCATAGTGGCTTGCAATACACATATAACGTTTTTGTGGAGTATGTAGATCAGGCTGCACTCCTTCCATGTACACACGCTACACTTCACATGCACCTTTATCAACCACCCATCGACACACATACATACACTTGAACACTCAAGACCCCAGAGATATGTTGTAGCCGAGTTTGCACATCAGCATGAGATTGTTTTCTACAAACATTTGATGAGCCTCGTGCAATGAAAACTTCACCAGGAATCCATTATGTCTACTCATTATGAAAATCTCCAAGTGTTACTGCGTTGTTTTACAGCGTTTTGTAGAGAGAAGGTGCAAACTCAGGTAGAGAAAGAAGAGAGAGTAGGGTGGGGGGATTTTTTTGTGTTTAAAATATTGTTGCGATAGTTTTCGCGTTTATTAGCACGTTTATTACCTCTGATATTACCGTGTTTATTTTTTACTTCAAAATTTAGCATCTAGACTTTCAAATTCTGGCTTAAACATCCCCCCTCCCCCTCAAATTTTGGTGTTTCCCTCCTCTCAATAAAAATTAAAGAATATTGTATTAAATTTTCAAATTTTAAAAAGAAGAGAAGGAGAGAGAGAGAGAGAGAGAGAGAGAGAGAGAGAGAGAGAGAGAGAGAGAGAGAGAGAGAGAGAGAGGAGGGGGGGTAATAAGATTGCACTTGGTTACAACTAAAATAATCACTATCAATTGATTAACATAATTGAGCATGTTCCCAAATCTAGAGAGAGGAAGAGGGGGGAGAGAGATATGAATGGATTACACGACCAAAAAACTTCATAACTACAAAATATTTATGAATCATCTTCCAAAAGATCTCTACATGAAACATCAGTCAATTCTAAGTCCATGGCTCCTAAATCAATAAAGAGAGAAACAGAATTGTCGTTTGTGGATGTATTGGCTTCATCATCTTCGAGTTTGTCATCCTCCATCTCATCATCTTTATCATCATGACAATCATCCTCGCTAAGACTTGCTGTTGTTGCCGGACTTGATTCATCGACCTCCCTCTCCTCTGTTTCCACCTCATCTAAAGTCGGAGGCGAAAGAGAGTCGAAGATGGTCTCCACTTGTTAGTGGAAAAAATGGTTCTCCCTCGAGGTGTTACGGGAATTACGAACCAAAGTTTTGGTTGGTGGATTGCTGGGTTATAGATGACCTATAAAAGAGAAGCTCAAAGTTAGTAACATTGGTATAATTAATGCTACAAGCAAATAAGAATAAAAAAGGTAAATGTCACTCACCTGCTCACAATTGCGCGGTAAAACTAAATTGTCATACCTCCTTGTGTGATGCACACTAGAGTCCACCATATAGAGGCCATTCTCGTGTCATCTATACACATTTGCAAACCACTTGCAAAGGTATGAAAGGTTCTAAAATTAACCTTTAGTATCCTTTCAATAATTCCACAGCACCTGGCTTCATCACCATCTGTGTCAAAGTTACCCATGATGGCACTATCCATGGTGGTTCTACGCTCGTCAATGTGACACGTACGTAAGTGATGACCCTTTGACCACATAGAGTTAAAGAAAAGGCACTACAAAATAGAAAAATATATTTTATCATACATATTAAAGATAATTTCAAGAAAAAAATGGATAATATGGTTTAGGTATATGAGTACTCTATCTTTGGTACGTAGCCTCGTGCATACTCCCATTCTTTGCTGGTGATGTCTTCTCCGTGCGCTTTTGCCTCGGTCATACTCTCATGAATTTACTCTGCACTAATGAGATCTGGGAAACATGCAAGGTGTCTAGGAACTGGGGGTGTCCTCCTTCTTCCATGTGCTTGTTTCCATACTTCTCTCTTTCTTCCCAAATGGTTTCCCAATATGCCACCGTGAGCTTTAGAGGGGCCTTCCCATTTGTTGGAGCCTTGTGCTTGTTATGCCCTTGGGCTACAAAACAATGGTTGTTTGGATAGTTTACCTTGCACAAGGAATCAGGCCTCTCTGTCACCAACGATGGCCCGCAAGTAGGACATGCATTGTGCCCCCATTGTGTCCCGGTGTGGACAACCCTCATACATATCATATCGTTAGGGAGAGAGAGAAAGATAGAGGAAAGGGGGTTACCAGAAATCTCTCCAATGCCAGGATAGTCGTGAATAGTCCACATAAGGATTCCCCTCACAATGGCCTCTCTCCCCCCCTTTGCAAGTGAGACATTGACATTAGGAATGCCTCTCCATAACTCCTCCAACTCCTCGATGAGGGGCTTGAGGTAGACGTCAATATTTGACACTTTGTACTTCCCTGGCACAAACAAGGAAAGAAGTATATTTCCCTTCTTGGTTGTCTCCCATGGTGGGATATTGTAGTTGATGGTCACCACAGGCCAAGTGCTCCATGAAGTAGAATTAGTGCCGAAGGGGTTGACACCATCATTTGCTAACCAAAGCCTGAAGTGTCGAGGCTCCAACCCAAACTCTAGCCATTGAGTTTTGATGTGCCTCCATGCACGTGAATCGACAGGGACGCACATCATTCCATCATATGAGCAGTGGTTGGCGTGCCACGCAAAAAGCTCCATGGTAGACTTGCTTTTAAACATGTGTTGGATGCGAGGAATTAATGAAAAATGTCTCAATACCTTGCGGGGTAGGTGCACCCCGATCACTTCGGCCTTGTATCGTGGCTCCCCACACATGGGACATGAGGTAGCATGTGCATGATCATTGCGGTATAGCATGCAATCGTTGACGCATGCATGGATGTGCTCATACTCCATTCCAAGTGCAGTGATGACGATCTAACTTGTTCATGATCTGGAGGCACATGGTGATCTTCTGGCAACATTTTACCCATCAAACTACAACAAGCAAGCATATTAGTATAATTGCTAGAAGACGGCACCATAAAGCGAGTGGAGAGTATATAAAAGCCACATTCCATACTTACAGAAGTAGTGCATCGACGCGTTACTCCAACCAAATTTTGTTTTCAAGTTGAGGACTTCCAACGATGCTCGGAGCACCGAGTACCGTGCACCATCGTAAAGAGGTGTTTGGGTACTCGCCATCAATCTATCCTTCTTTTTGACAGTCCGTTTAGTGCAGGGCTGATAATCCTCCTCGCGCACGTCACGCTCATGAGCTAG